>NC_132883.1:3372142-3392142 GCF_030463535.1 Salminus brasiliensis
TAAACGGAAGGTGTCAGTTAGACGCGCTGACGGATGCCATCAATACCAGCCTAACAGGCAATCCCAACCTCAAAAATGCTGCTGTGTCACTGACTCGGCCTGACCATCATTACCAGCCTGACCAGAAATATCACATTTGAGAAATTGCCCTCTCGGCACAGACTGGTTTTTAAATACACCGCATGTCCAAATGTTTGTGATGGATGGATTTCTGATGGATGCATTTACTGTCTAGTCCCTGCAGAGAGGCACTGCATGGGCTAGAGGAGTAGAAAGCCCCCCAGAACTGAGCTGCTGAATGATGGTGGTGGTGGTGCTCTATCCAGTACTTCTGGGATGATAACGTGGAGGTGGTGATCATCATCCAACATCCTGAACGCTCTTATCGCTGAATGAAATCAAATTCTCACAGCAGTGGTGCTCCAAAATCTAGTAGAAAGCCTTCTTCTCTGGACAGTAGAGGCAGTTGCTCCAACAGAAGTAGGATCAGCTCCTTAATATCCTTAATTTGGGAAGATACATTGAATAAGCAAGTGTCCCAATACTTTTGTCCATTTGGTGTAGATCTGTAGTTCATTTTTTTCTGCATGAGTTCATCATACCATAGTTTACAGTGTTGCCAAAACATTAAAATCTGTTTATTATACATCAGAGTAGTAGTACTTCAGCGCACACACACACACACACACACACACACACACTCACTCACACACAGCGTGGAGGATGTGTTCAACTCCATCATCATCATCAGCAGCAGCAGCAGCAGCAGCAGCTCACCTGATTCACCATCATTAAGCCCTGATTTACCACCAAACCAGGTGTTGATCTGAGGAGAACTCTAAATAACACTAGACTCCATGAGAGAGGAGAACTTTGGAGATGTTCTAATGATGAACACAGTGATGGAGAACCGCCACCACTTTCTGTAGGAGTGATATTATTATTAGTGTTTATAATAATATCAGTGATTTACTGAGCAGATCAGCAGATTCACACTCTGGTTTTACAGGGGACTCAAATATTTGCACAGTGCTGTAGATATTCAGAATAGTGAGTAAATGATATCAAAACTTTCAATTTTTTTTACTTTTCTTTTCTCTCTCTCTCTCTCTCTCTCTCGTTAATATTCTCTCTCTCGTTATTCTCTCTCTCTCTCTCGTGTTAATATTCTCTCTCTCATTCTTTTCTCTCTCTTTTTCTCAACCTTTTCTCTTTCATTCTCTCTCATTCTGTCTCTCTTCTCGTTCTTGTCTATTTCTCTCTCTCTCTCTTTTTTGTTCCTTTTTTCTTTCATTCTCTTTCTCTCTCTCTTTTCTCTCTCTCTCTCTCTCGTTAATATTCTCTATCTTGTTCTTTGCTCTTTCATTCTCTTTCCTTCTCCTCTCTCTCTCTCTCTCTCTCGTTATTCTCTCTCTGTCACTCGCGTTAATATTCTCTCTCTCTCATTATTCTCTCTTTCTCTCTCTCTCTCGCGTTAATATTCTCTCTCTCTCTTTCTCTCGCGTTAATATTCTCTCTCTCTCTCTCTCTCTCTCTCGCTCGTTAATATTCTCTTTCTTTCTCTCTCTCTCATTATTCTCTCTCTTTCTCTCTCTCGTTCTTTGCTCTTTCATTCTCTCTCTCTCTCTCTCTCTCTCTCTCTCTCTCTCTTTAGAGCTTGTGTTTAGGGCTGTTTTTACTGAGCTGGTTTTTATTTGGGGTATTAAGGTATTCCCACACTCTGAGGACACAGTGCCAACGCGCTCCATGACCGTGGTGCTGGGACAGTGTTTAAAAGGCTGGCGAGGAGCTGGTATTCTAACTGAGTAAATACTGCTCCACCATGAGGGACACGGATAGCTCTGAGAACATGTGATGTCTTTGGGACCTTTTATGCTGATGATGCTGAAGAGCTTTACTTTGCAGAGTCTGGTATTGAAATGATTTCCTGTGTGAATCACATTCCTGTCTGAGCTGAATTCTCTCTCCTCTCCTTCACCCCACAACACCAGGCCTCTTCTCCATGTACTTCCACATGACCCTCAGCTTCATGGGGCAGATGCTGGATGAGCTGTCCATCCTGTGGGTGCTGGCGCTCGGCTACTCGCTCTGGTTCCCTCGCAAACTCTTCCCGGCCTTCGTTAAAGACAGGTAACGACTCCGCGCACACCTGTGCCTCAAACACGCCTTTCAGACAGGCCGAGCAGAAGCTGAGCAGAAACTGGGCGGTTGGTGGGATCAGGCTGCGTGTGATTGATTGTAGGGAGTATTGACGCTCTCCTATTGACGCTGGTTCATTCGGCTTATCAGTTCTTTTCATGCTAAATGCATTTGTCAGCTTTGACACGCTGGTGTTTGGTCAGTGGTGAAAGGCTAGTATGCAAATATGTTTCGCAATGGAGAGAAAAGCACTCCCTACAGCTCCCATAAGGTGTTCCCTATAGAGCTGCAGCAGCACTTTGTACCCTGTAGACTTTACCACTACAGTGCTGTACAGTTCGCCAAGTTCCTATATTTATTAATTAATTTATTTATTAATTAAAGTGCGCCATCTCTTAGTATTGTTTTGATTATGCATTAGGGCATTGGGGGCGACCGATTACCCTATTAAAATCACCAGCCAATACAGCCATGTGAAAAATTAAGCACACCACATATCGACGGATAAATCGAGAGCCTTGCTTTATGGCTTTATGGCCACTAGTGTCCATTGTTTACCACCTATTGCAGTGCATTTTGGGATGGTTATAGTAAATTTGCTTGTATAGTGCTTTTTACTGAATCAGTAAGAGGACAAGAGACCAGCAAGGCATCAAACCCTAAGACCCCCAGTGAGCGGCCAAAGGCGACAGTGGCAAGGAAGCCTTGCGAGGAACCAATCAGAGCATCCTCCTCTGATCAGAACTATTTATTAATTATTAATAAAAGTACAAACTCTCGAGGATGGGAGGATGCTGTACGGTGCTGTAGCCGAATACATTCATTAGAAGGTGGTGTCCACAAACATTTGGACATGTAAAGTGCCATTATTATAGACATTATCCATACCTGGTTTATGAATACATTCAGTGATGTACACTAGCTTGTCTGGAATAAGCTAACAATGTTAATAAGCTAAAAGCTAAGTAAGTGTAGTGTGTGTGTGTGTGAGTGTGTTTGGTTTGTGTAACAGTAGCCAAGCTCTGAGCACGGTGTGTGAGAGAAGACCTCCAGGACTTTGTCAATGAGGCCTCACCAGATACCACATTAATATTTAAGAGTCGAATGGGAATGTGTGAAATATTGATGAGGACTACTGCACCAAAGCCCTGTAAAGACAGCAGGGGTGTTTTACAAGTACCTGCAGGCCAGCTCCAGCCTCGGTTGTTAAGGAGGTCAATGGAAAGTTTGGCAAGCATCACTTTCATCCCTGTCCATGGTGATTAACCCAGGAGAACAACTACTACTGCATGAAAAGACCAAACCTGCATCACATGCTTAGATAGGTGTATAGATGTGTAATTGGCACCTTGCCTTATACCAGCTGTAGACTGTAGAGGGGTATAAAGCCCCCCAGCAATGGAATTATGATGGTGGTGGTGGTGGTGGTGCTCCATCCAATACACTTATGATGACTTGGCCAGTTGGGGATCATAAGGTGGTGTGGTGGTCATCCAACACCCTGTCCTCTAACAAGCTCTTGTCGCTAATGCAATCAAATCCTTACAGCAGCATTCCAAAATCTAGCATAAAGCCTTCTCTGGATAGTAGAGACAGTCAGTCCAACAGTATGGTGTCCCAATACTTTTGTCAATCTCTATAAATTAACTGTACATATTGACCTGAAGGGTGTTTTCACATGTAATAGTTAGCTGAGCTATTCCTTTAAGGCTGGTTTAGGGTCTGTTGGCTGAGGTGCTGTTTGCAAAGCTAAAAAGAACCCTTTAGAACCCTTATTTAGAACCCTTTCAACCTTTAAGATGGGAAAACCAGAACACGAGACGTCAGTGGTGGATCTGGACGCTCACGATTTCACATTAATGTCCATGAATGCAGAAATTCTTCAGATTATCTGAGTCCATTCTCTTCTCTTGTTCCCAGTAGGAGCTCTTTCTCCCGCATGGTGCTGGTCGTCACGGTCATAACCACCGTATCTTCGTTTGTCAAACCCACGGCCAACGCGTACGCACTTAACTGCTTCGCCCTGCACATCCTCTACTCCCTGTATCTCGAACTGAAGAGGTACAGAGCAGCTCTCACATGTTTACATTGACTTTTCTGCAGGTACTGCTGCTGTGTGCTGGCCTTGTTTTGGGTTTTGGGTGCCCAGGTGGCAGATTTAGGGATAGGGCGATTAGCGATATAGCGAGCGATTAGGGATATTGTCTCTGATACCAAGTGATGTGAAGATTACTATGTGGTCTGCCTACAAACCCAGGACCCTGTCAGTTTTTTGCATGGCTAAAAACTGGCAACTAAATGCTAGGCAACTAAACGCTTCAGCTTTAGCTTCTGGTTTTAGCTTTTAGCCTTTCTGTGGTGTAATTAGACTAAAGCCAAAAAACCTTGGCTATTTCGCCCACTATCATAGCCACTAAGAGAGACCACACACAGCAGGAAGTGAAGATGTATTACATAGATTGTACACCAGTCCTGATGTGAGTGGCTGGAAACCTAAGGACAGGAAGGTACGGTAGATACAGCAGACTGCAGTTGGGACGGAGAGTGAGCGAAATGTGAACTCAAGGTGAAGTAAATGTTAGCTTGCTAGTCCAAACAAGGACAGGGAGAATTAGCTTAGACGTAAAGTCTAAGGATTTGTGTAGCATGGCTACACTGGGCTGTTTAGACAGGGTGAAAAAGTTGATGTGTTTCCACAGACATTTTAGGAAAATCCCAGGCAAGATGCGTTATCGTTAAGTTTCTTACGGTAATTCCTTACCGTATATTTGACCTATAGTAGGATATATTTGCTACTAAAGTTGTGTGTGACTTATCCCTGTCTTGGCCTTCGTTTCGCAGCTGTACGGACCGGCGCGTGCTGCGTCTGGCTCGGGCCTCCATTGGCCTGTGGGTGCTGGCCATTTCCTGCTGGATCAGTGATCGCTTCAGCTGTAGCTTCTGGCAAAAGCTCAACTTCTGCTATCTGCATGGCATCTGGTAAGAACCACCATGGAGGGCAAATCCAGCATCATTTGATAAGCTTAAACAGCCAACAGCAGAGGTTTTTCTGCATTGGCTTTTAGCTTTTGTGTGGTGCAATTAGACAACAGCCTTATAAACCTCCCTTATAAACCTGTTATAGTCCTTTAATAACGTTCTGAACTTAGTTATTATCAGATATATACCTCAGCTCTGCTCTTACTAGACATGCCAGAATCTGGCTTATGTGGTCGAACCGAGGAATCCTGCTTTGTGAAATAGTGTATGTCCATCCTGATTCGAGTAGATGGAAACCTAAGGACAGAAAGGCAGGTATAGCACATGGAGGGAGGAGAGGGTATGAACTCAAGGTGAAGTAAATGTTCACTAACTAGTGCAAATGAGCACAAATGAAGACAAACTTAGAAGGGAAGTCTTGTTTAACATTCAGATGATAATTTTTTACCTACCTTACCTACAGTAAAGTCTCTATATGAACACTAAAAAAGGTGTTAGCCCCTATTTTAATATTTTTTTAATAAGATGTATGAAGTCTCACTGCAGCTCTGTAATGTGAACATGGCCTAAATGGATGATGCTAATCTCTGGGCCACATCCACTCTCCATTTTCTCTATCAAGGCACATCTTGATCGTGGTCGCAACGGCTTACGGCAGCACCCTGATCGCTTACCTGGACGCCAGCCGAGAGATTCCCTATTCGCTTCCTGACCTGCAGTACTGGCCTCGGGACAACTGGGCCCTGGGTCTGCCTTACATCGTCCTCAAGGGCACTGCCAAGACACACAAACGGTGCTAGGGAACTGAAAGGGAGGATGGAGGGACAGATCAGTGGTCTTCAAGGATTCAGGATTTCTGCCCTCAACAGCTTTCCTGCTCTAACTCTAACTTAGGGTTATAAATGAACCATTTAGTTGGATCAGATGTCTTGGAGCAAGGAAAATACTTATATATATAGGATGGGGTGGGATGGGGGTGGTCATAAAGCGGGCTTTAGGATTGGCTAGTAGAAATCTTCCTGCTGGACAGGCCAAGGCCATCTTCTTTCCCAAGCCATATATCTGCTACAGAGGTGACAATCCTCCAGCATCAGGCTATGAAGCAGTAGAGCTGCATTCCTTTGAGTTTTGCAACTGAATGCCATTAAACCCGCACAGCAATGTTCCAGCTTCTAGTGTAAAGCTGTCCCGGAAGAGTAGAGGCTGTAACTGCAGCTATGGAGGAACAAATTCCTTATTAATACCCCTAATACCCATTACAGAGGAACCACTGGACAAACAGGTGTCTACATACTTTTGTCATTAGTGTATCTGGTTAACTAAGAAATCCTGCTTCGTGAAATAGCCCTCCCAGACCCAATAGGATTGCCAGGTAAATAATATGAGTGGTAAAGAGAGATAGAGGACAGAGATAAAGGAGTCTTTTGCTGCTTGTGACAGATATAATGCTAATCCTGGCACTCTTGACCTTTTATACAGTATAATTAACAATTGCACCAAAGTGTCTCTTAAAGTGTCTTATGTTTTCATCATTTTCAGTAATGGAGCTGAAAAAAATATGTATTTACCCACTTAGAAATGTGCAAACCCATCTCAGGATTCGTATACACCAATCAGCCATAACATTAAAACCACTGGCAGATGAAGAAGTGAATAGCATTGATGATCTGGGTCCAGTGGCTCCTGTCAAGAGGTGGATCTACATACTGGGCAGCAGGTGAACAGTGAGATCATGAAGGTGATGAAGGTGTTGAAGCAGGAAAAATGGGCAAGGGACAGGGTCAAGCTAAGCCGGCTAAGGCCTGTTGATCATGCTCATGGAGGCCCTACCTCACAATTTACTGGACCTATAGAATCTGCCATAGTAGCTTGGTGCCAGATACCACAGGACACCTTCGGAGGTCATGAACCAGATCATCAATGTAATGGCAGTGGTTTTAATGTTTTGGCTGATTCCTGTACGCATTTAAAACCTATAATGGTTCATGGAAAATGATGTTCAGAGCACATGCAGATAGGCTGTTGTGAAGGACACCGTAACGCTGTTGAAAATATATTTATGTACATGTTTTCAAATTGGGATGTGATCCCTAATCATACACTATTATTTATATATATATATATATATATATATATATATATATATATATATAATATGTATAATATATATATAATATGTGTATGTGAGTGTGTCTTAATGAGGATTTACACTGTTATTACACTACTGTATGTACTGTATTTGAACAGATTTGGATTGAGACTGTAACCACTGAAATGTCTTGAGTTGAGAAGACAAGATGAAGGTTAGAAGAATTCATATGATTTTTAACTCTATAGTTTGTCAATATGGCACTACTGATGGCCAGCTGTGTTGTATGAAACCCTGTAAAGCCTTTAAATACGTTGTCTACATGTATGCCTGCTGTTATTGTGCATTTTTACATTTATTATTAAATAAGTACAATAAACATTTAGAATAAAAATATTTTAACACAATAATACATAAGTAGTCACACTGACACATATTTATTTGTGATCAAATACTGTATGTAGAAAATTTAACTTGATCATGTTTGATAATTTTTCCCCTCATAACAGCACCACCTAGTGTAGATGTGTAGTACTACATCCTACATCCCTATATTCAGATTTTATTTATTAGGAAACAGTTACAAACTGGATGTAACAAAAAAAAGCCCCTATTTGCCCTAATTGACATTTTTATATAGAAAAAATCATGATAATAAATATTATATATGATATTTATTTAATTTTATTTAAAATATTATATCATATATTTTAGTATGGGGCAACATAATACACCTCATATTTTCAGGTTCTGAGATCAAGATTTAGCCTGCATTCAAAAATATATAAAAATATATCAAAATAAATTATATGTATAGAAATACATCAGACAAATAAAAAAATTTAAAAATTACCATTTGGAAATATAAGCCACCCACAAAGAACCTCCAAAATCACAACCTCAAGAATCTATAAGGTGTGTATGAGGGCAATTCTGCTGTCACACAGTAAAACACAGATGTTTGCTGCTGTTTGATGAAGGGCCTGTACAGTACAGTACTACCTCGCCTTACGTCGCCATTTCATTTTTTTATTAAATGAATATGTTTTCATTGATCGTAATGTAAGAAATTCATTATATGGGTGATGCTGAAGTGCTCGATGGACCAGAGGTGGAGGAAAATGATGAGACGACGGCGACCTTTTCACCCTTTTCATAGCATTTCATTATAGCCAGCTTATCTTCCAATGATGTAGAATGATGCTTAGTAGCACCAGCACTAGCACTACTAGTGGGAGCCTTCTTTGTAGCCATGGGGGCAAATATTAAAGTCCGCTCTTATGGGTGGAACATGGGCTAGGTGGGTCCCAAGTGGGCATGGGCTCTCTTGTACCTGTTTTGTTACTGGGACCCAGATGGACCTTCCAAATGGGCCTCATTGTTACATCTAACATGGGTCCAATCCACAGGCCCATACAGGCTGGCTAAGGAAAAGTTGGTTGATGCCACTGGCTTTCGTTCTGAGGCAACAAACAGGGGCCATCTGTGGTAGTAGTAGTGAACACACACACACTAGTGAACTAGGGGCAGTGAGTACACACACACACCCAGAGCGGTGGGCAGCCAACTCCACCGCCCAGGGAGCAGAGAGGGTGAAGGGCTTTGCTCAAGGGCCCAACAGTGGCAGCTTGCCGAGCCTGGGACTCGAACCCACAACCCTGTTATCAATAGCCCGGAGCTCTAACTGCTGAGCCACCACCGCCCCAGTGGTAACATGCTAGCCCAGAGCTAGCATTAGCCTGCTAGCCTGCCGAGAGTCGAGAGGGAGGTCGAGTTAGCAGGCGAGGGCAGGAACATCCACACTGCGGACTCGGTACTGTCTCTACTGGTCCGCATCCCTTGGCACATGCTCGGCACAACTCAGGCAGGGGGCGGCGTTGTGTATTAGGATGCGACCCGATTGTGTATTAATTACTAACATTACCTATTATATGAAGTTTTTGAGTATGAGGCATGTAGCAAAGATAAATTGAATGTACTCCAATATCCAAAATACACACTCAGAACCGGCCAGTTTTTGGTTAGATGGTTAGATGAACACCGATATCCCACAATGCAATGCGAAACGGAAAGGGAGGAGCTACTCACACCTGGGACAATTTTTTTTTATGGTGGATAATGATGCAAATGCATCGCCAAGGTTGGCTGGAGATCTCACAATGATGTATGTAGGTTGCCATAGCAACGCTTCATCACTTGCTGTTACTAATCCACTAATGTGTACTAACCTGCCAAACCTGCACTATTAAGATTAGTGCATAGTCTAAACCTCATAGTATTAGTGTGTAGTATGCAATTGGGACACAGCCTCAGAGCCACTAAGCCACGCCTCTGCATGCCTGTTATTGTTACTGACCCAGCATGCAAGCTGCCCTCGTTTATAAGGCACTCCAGGCTGAAACACTCCTTATAACATCAGCATTAATGGGCGGAGCTAAGCTGCTATTTGTGGAATAGGCAGGGAACAGCACATTTAAAAGCTGTGATAGTGTTTACATCCTATATCACACTCTTTTATTGAATAAAATAAGGAAAATTATGTATATATATATTTTTTATTTTTATTTTTTATTATTATTATTTTATTTTATTTTTTTAGGTCAACCTCAATCAGATTAGGCATATGTACAGCATAATATGTGCATATTGCCAGGAGTGTGATGAACATGCTGGGAATAAGGCAGTTATTAAACACAGCAGTGGGAATCAAACCAGCAGGAGAGAGCGAGTGAGCAAGCGAGAGAGAGAGAGTGAGTGAGAGAGAGTGAGAGAGAGAGAGAGAGAGAGAGAGAGAGAGAGAGAGAGAGAGAGAGAGAGAGAGAGAGAGAGAGCCAAAACCCTCTTCTCTCTGTCCTCCTGTCACAGAGAGGAGGTCTGCTAATCACACACCATCTTTCACAGAAAGCACGCACACACACACACACACACACACACTCACACACACACACACACACACACACTCACAGTTCACACAGACAGGCTCCAGCAGTGACACGAACCTCAGAGCTGCTCTGCTCGAACCTGCTGCTGCAGCCAGACTGTGAGGAGCAGGCCGCAGGCCTAAGCGGATTTCTCGCCTGTAGGACTCTGTGCATTGTGTGCATTCAGGCAGCTTTGATTTTGGTGCCAGGGGTCAGAGTGTGGGTCCAGTGCTCCATCTGCTAGAGCCTGAAGCCCTCTGTGGCTCCACTAATTTTACTCTCGTCTAACAACACACATTTTCATAACAATAGCAGCCTGTAGCTGATGATGAAGCACAGTTACCACTTCTCTGTTTTCATTGTTACAGTATACAGAAGTACAGGTTGCTGTCACACAAAAACCTTGTATCTCCAAAATAGCAACCTTACAGAAGAAGGGGGAAAAACCCTTAACTTTGGATGGGAGTCAATGTAAAAATATTGAAGCCTGAGTCATTTTGGAGCCTTTCTATTGGTCCAAATATAATATATAATATACATATATACATGTATAAATACATATACACATATGTATACATAGTCATTTATATATATACTGTATATACACAGCACATATTTATACATACATAAGTACACATACACATATTTATACAAAATACCATCAAATAAATTCTATTAAAAAGTCACAAATCCTTTGAATGGATAAATACAGCCTTTATTGACTATTAAATAAATATATGTATTGTACAAATAGTAGAGTACCTATAAATACATATACTATTATATAGTATACACATACACACCTAGAGTATATATACTACTTTAATACTTTACTATAAAATACAATTATACAATTACAATATTCTTTAAAAAAAGTAATTCCATATGTCCTTAAATGTCTTTTATGATGTTTTTGTTGTCTTATTGTCAGAAATATGTAAAATATAGATTACAGTATTCCCTAAACGTACCTTTTGTTGTCCTTTATTTGTACCTGCGATGCATAAATTATTATTATTGTCTATAAAACAGCAAAGTGCTTAATATGATCAATCAAATGCAATGTTACATGATCTAAACTATTATAAGATAAGATAAGATAATCCTTTATTAGTCCCACATTTGGGAAATTCTCAGTGTCACAGCAGAAAAGGAATAGCAAGACACTCAGATGCAAAAACCACTATATACACAATATAAATAATTGAAGTAAAAATAATATATAATATAATAATAAAACAATAAACCTCCATCCTCATTTTTATCTTTATACAATTATAAATTATACACATACACATCTACAGTATATATAATACTTTAATACTTTACTATAAAATACAATTATACAAATACAATATTCTTTAAGTAAGTAATTCCACATGTCCTTATGTAGATATAGAATATAGATTACAATATTTTTTATGTTCCCTAAACGTACCTTTTGTTGTCCTTTATTTGAACCTGCGATGCATACATTATTATTATTGTCTATAAAATAGCAAAATGCTTAATATGACCATGAATATGATCAAATGCAATGTTACCTCATCTAAACTATTTAGATAAGATAAGATAATTAATTGAAAAATTATTTAATAATTATATTATTATAAAAAAAAAAATAAACATCCATCCTCACTTTTATCTTTTATTTTTTCAGCATTATCTTATAGTATATAATATATTATGGCAGAAATATGCAATAATACAAATACAGAAGAAGTTATAGAACTATAAGAACTATTAAACTGAACCTACATTCCGGCCTGTTTCTCTGATCCCACAGTAATCGCCACCCGTGGGAAGTCCCGCCCCTCCAGCGCTGTGTTTGGTGGACCAGCAGACGGGTCTCCCCCTCCGCGCTCTCTAATTGGCTGAGCCAGGTGTCCGTCTCGGTTTCGTGCCAGCAGTCTGGAAGGGGAGGGGCGGCGCCTGGGTTTCCGGTACTCGGCCGAAACTGCCACACAATGAGCGGGGCAGGTCCGAAACAAGCCCGCCGGTGAACGGACAGAGTGCCGCCGGGACCCGAGCACCATGGAGGACCAGGTACCACCGACCCGGTCACATTTTCCCAACGGTCTAATAGCCTCCAAACCCCGCGCGGCTGTGCGGCGCGCGAAACCACGTCGGCATTCCGGGGCGAGCTGAGGCTGGGGCTAATGCTAATGCTAACAGCACATTACACAAAGGAGCGGGGATTAGTTTTATTTTTATTTATTAATTTTATGATCAATCACCTTGCTTTGGCCCGACTTCGTAAACAAACCCAGCTCGTAGAACTGTAACGGGCCAACGGTACATGTTTGTGTATCTGTATGTGTGTGCGTGGTTTAGGTCTCGCGTGCTGTAACGGACAAACCTATATAGCTATGTGTGTGTAGGGGTTATGTTTTGTTTCGCGCGCTACAACGGGCGCGCGCAAAGCTTTTATCTCTGTATATATATATATCGGATATATATATAGCTATCTGTGTGTGTGTGTGTGTGTGCGTGCATTTGTGCATACGCGCGCGTGCACGCTCATATGTGCGTATGGGAGTGCAGGGTTTGTTGACCAGGCGTGCACGAGCGGTTGTAAAGGCGCCGGTTTGAGGGGTTGCACGCGCAGGCAGGGAGGAGGCTGGGAGGGAGGGAGTGAGAGAGGGAGTATGGGAGTGAGTGAGTGAGGGAGTGAGGGAGGGGTCCTAAGCAGGAATCCGTCTCCATACAAGGCTATTAAATGCCATTTTTTTTGCAGCACGATTGCATCACTGCTGAGCGCGCGCGAATGCATTAGGGTTTATGTAGCAGTGCATTAGTGCACTACGGCCAAAAGTGTCTGGACACCCCGTATAACGACTTCAGCTGTTTCTTTTCTTTTCATTTTTTGCTGACACATGCATTCTGGAGGAGATGCACACCTTGCAAACTCAATGCCCGGGGGGAGGAGGGGGGGGGGGGGGGGGGTTATGCCCCTCTTGCCCACGCCTGGCATTAGGCAGCAATTAGTGCCAACAGGTTCATGTTTGTTTATCTGCTCCAGAGAGTCCTATTCTATTGGCAGTCGTACGTCTCTAAAGGGACTAGACAAACTGAGGGTGTGCATTTGCACATCTGTGTCAGCAGTCAGTGAGTGCAGTGTCCACAAACATTTGGACATGTAGTGTATTGCAATTCAAGATCTCTGTGCCAATTGCAGACCCTAGGAGCGCCAAAATGATTCAACGTCATGACGTCATGATGTGGTTATATGTGACCGTGGCCAAGTTGACCCAGCCGCTGGCCTTACAAGGTCCAGTTCTCCAATCACAGGGCCGGTTCAGGATCAGCTTGAGGTTGTTTCCTGTGCAGTGTGTACGCAGCTGGCCTTTGGCACAATCGGGAAATGCATCATATGTAGGCGTGTTTTTTTTTTTTCGGAGTGGGCAGCGTTAGTCACTTTTTTTGGGAAGGTGATGCGTCAGAGTCATGTATGCAATCCTGTGCCTGTGCCGTGTCAGCGGGCACCAGCGGGCATGTCATGTTTCTCCAGCACTCTGGTGCTTCGTTCGGGACGTTGTGCTGTGATTTGAGATTCACATCGACTGACTTTAAAGGAGAAGTTCACTTAGTGCTGGACGATACAACCTGAAATCAGCATTGAGATTAATTGATTAATTAAAGTTTTAAATTGATTAGGATTGGTTAACGATTTTACAAGCTGCTCGAGTTGCTCAGTTTGCTCGGTGTTATGCTTCCATGTCCCAGACTGGACCGAGCAGAATTGTGACTGCACACATAGAAGTATGTATTTAGGGGGACAGTACATAAACACACTCAGTGGGAAAAGTACTAACAGAATATATATATATATATATATATATATATATATATATATATATATATGTAAATAATCAATATAGGTAAGATTACATCGATTAGAGGTTCTGAATGTTGCTTTTGAGCCCTAAGTTCACAGCTGAATTGGATGTGCTCAGCCCCCCGCCCCACGCCATTAAACCACCAGCCCGTGGTTAAGCAGACGGGTTGTTTTGCAGTGTCGTCAAATGCACGTGCAACCAGGGGCAGAAAGCAACAGAGAGCAGCACTCTTTACACTAGCTACATGTCAGGGAGTTATTTTGCAGTAAACTGCACCAGCTGCAGAGAAGAAGGATGTATGGAAAACGTTTAATATTCGGAGGGGATCACGTCCCTTTGCCGAAAAGGAAAAACAACAACAAACAGCTGGAATCTCGGACCCTGTATTTTATTATTTACAAATTCTGTTAATTACAGCTGTTAACTAACAGTCTACAGACTGGCTAAATTTCCAAGCGCTATTGCCACCCGGCTGCGCGCGCATGCACCCTGTACTGTTTGTAAACAGGAAGTTTGTCTAAAAGACCTGTTTACTATCTGGAGTTTGTTTTGTTTTTTTAGTTTTGCACTGGAGCTACGAGGCTAACGTAGCTAGTTATTGATATCTGTGTCATCTATAGACTTTATATTGATCAAATCTGAAATATCTGCAGATTCTAGAGTTGGGTGATATGGGAAAAAAGTTAAGGACATTTTTTACAATATACAATTTATCAGAGTTTAATTTTTTAATAACTGATATCCAACTGATCTCCCATACTGAGTACTGTGATTTTTGCTCAAAATATGCTTCACTCTATTGAATTAAATAACTGATTACACTCTCAGTAATGAAACATGCAGATAATCGGTGCTCTTAAAGAACTGACGATATCCACAATACACTCATAGAAGCATATTCTGTACCACAATAGGCATAATTATCACAATACAATAAAATATTGTTATATTTATAATAAATATTATCATATTGCCCAGCTCTAGCTGATTCATGTTTGTTTTTGCTTTTATAAACTATTCCAGAGACTGGTAGATGGATTCGCTTCTAAGGAAAAATGTATCATTACTGCCGCATGACTGTAAGACACTGTAGGCATCACGGACGTAGCGGTGCTATTGATCACTAGTTCCGTTAGTATATGACCTAAAACTTGCGTAAAGATAATTGCATGGAAACGCAGCGCTGTCAAGCAACAGTGCTGCGTTTCCATGCAATACTGTCATTCAACATCTGGATCTACATATTAGGCAGCAAGTGAGCAGTCAGTTCTTGAAGGTGATGAAGTAGACAC
Source organism: Salminus brasiliensis (assembly GCF_030463535.1). NCBI lineage: Eukaryota > Metazoa > Chordata > Actinopteri > Characiformes > Bryconidae > Salminus > Salminus brasiliensis. Next base: position 3,387,402 of record NC_132883.1, read on the forward strand.
TGAGACACTTTGATCCCGGCTAGCAAAACTGTGATGGCTAGACAACTGGGTCAGAACATCTCCAAAACATCAGGCAGGTCGGTCCCTTGTTCGTCGTTTTATTATTATATATTTTTTTCCCCCTCCTCCCCCATTCTCTTTCAGACCACTTCAGCAGGTGGTCTTAGCCACATGTTACAGCAGTGTAAACACCGCCATCTCTCCAAGACGCATTCCACAACCAGAACCCCTCCCAGTACGACGGAAACACCAGTAATAATTGCGGTGCAGCGAGCGAATTTGCATATTCCGTCCCACGCTGCAACCGGAATCAGCCCAACTAACTGGAGACACGTTTAACTACCCAGTGTAAATGAATGTGAGTGAAATCTTGGCAGTGATGACTCAGCGGTTAGAGCTCCGGGCTATTGATGACAGGGTTGTGGGTTCGATACCAGGGCTCGGCAAGCTGCCAGTGTTGGACCCTTGAGCAAGGCCACATGTTACAGCAGTGTAAACACCACCATCTCTCTAAGACGCATTCCACAACCAAAACCCCTCCCAGCACAACCAGAACTCCTCCCAGTACGACCGAAACACCAGTAATAATTGCGGAATTTGCATATTCCGTCCCACACAGCGATCAGCTTTCTGTCCGAATAACCAGAGGCTCATTCGACTCCGAAGTGTAGTCAGATCCAGATACTGGTCACATGAGTCTTTGACGAGAGCCAAATTGTGATGGCTAGACGACTGGGTCAGAACATCTCCAAAACATCAGGCGGCTCTCGTGGGTCAAAGCAGGGCAGGCCGCCCCCTCATTCCCTCCCTTTTGTTGTTGTTGCTGTTTTGTGAAAGCCTGCATTCTCTGGCGTCCATCATGATGGTGCTCTAAGGGGTTTTGTGCCGTCGGTATTTGTTTGATGTCCTCCTTTTTAATCTCGTCTCTTTCGCAGCAGACTTCTTGATCTTTCCTTTTTATCCTCGGGTGAGGATTACACGTGTGTTCATGCTAGAATGCAGGTGTCGCGTGGACGCAGCAGCGCCCTGTTGATCTGTTTGGGTTCCCTTTCAGGTGATGTTCTTTGTCGGCTGTGTTTACACGTGGCAGCTCTCTCCAGGCTCATGATTAAGGAGTGTTGTAGCAGGTTGTCCAGACTGGGATCAGAAACGCAAGCGTCCAGTGATGAAGCCTGTTTGGATGGGCTGCAGTGACCACCGTGGCACTGGAATGGTAGCGTGCTGACCGTGGTCATGGCAGCGTAACATTCAAAGCAATGTACTGAGATGTAGAAGCGTCGTATGGCCCTCGCTGTCTTCCGAATGTCTCTCGTTTGCCGTCTTCCATTGAAACCAATGGGACAAATGCATCTAGACATCACCCCACCTGAGCCAGTGACTGTAGAAAGCATGAGCAGTGCAACGTCTCTTAAAAGTGAAGCAACCACAGGTCTAGCGCCACCAATGGCTGGTTGCAGTATGATGTGTAGCTCCGTCCATCCCCATATGTTTTAATGACCAAACAGCCCATTGTCCTCCTCTAAAAACCATGTGTATCCAAGCTCATGCTAAGATCTACATGGATCCAGGCAGTCTGGAGGGTAGAGGGTCTCTAAATGGGCAACTGCCACTGTAAACGGCACTCATATCCGCAGCCGTCGCTTTGTTGAGAGCGAAGTTGGGTCGATTCATGCTCAAAGGTGGTGCTGTACCCTGTAGTTTCTCTTGAAATACCTTTCACAAGCCCACAATTAGAAATTTGAGAGCATCTACGCAGCTTGGGACCGAAGTGAACAGTCAGGATAAGGAGGAAGTCAATGTCATTAGGGAAGTGAACAGATATTTAGCATATAGGCTTTGCTCCATGGGAAATGAATCAGTTCATTAGTATTACTATGGGGTTGAAAAATGTGTGTTTTGATACTTAGCCATGCTAATCTTATTGAAGGTGGGGTAAAAAGTCTGGAAGGTCCTTAAGAACATGTAAAGCACCCTACTGCCATGTCATAAAATGCCCAGTATGTTCCCTCTTAACGGCATCGGAGTGTAAAACGGGCCCATTACGTGGAGTAGGTGGACTCGCATGAGCTCCACTTTTACTGTGGCAAACTAGGAATCCAGGAGGAAGATCCGCTCTGCTCCTGCGCTGTAAGCTCAGTGAAGGCGGTCTGAGGTGCGTATGGTGGGCCGAGTCTATGATTCAGTGAATCAATCCCTAACCAATCCTAACAGTATTGAATCAGTGTGTATGTGATTCACTCCTCTGCCAGCAGGTTTAGAGTAGGGCTCGTACTGGATGTTGTGGCGTCAGACAGCGTGGGCTCTGAGAGTGAGTGGACTCGTCCGGTGTGTGTGTGTGTGTGTGTGTGTGTGTGTGTGTTTGTCTGAAGGGTGGGTGTGGTGGAGAGTGTCTGGGGCTTTAAGGGTATTACAGAGACAGAACGGATAGGGCTGACGCCACTGAGAGGATTTCGCTCTCTCTCTCTGGCTCTCTGCTCTGTCCTTTAATCCTGTTGTTGTCTCCTCCTCTCTGTCCTCCTCTCAGCGTGGAGGATAGAACGGCCTAAAGAAGCTGGAGTCCAGACTGCTGGACATGGAAGAGCTTGTCTGAGGCTTTTCTGACACCTCCCTTCCTCTGCTCCACTTGTTCCCCAATTCCCTCATTATTGCTGGCTTTAGTTTTCCTGCTGGACGGGCTGATGGCTGATGAGTAATGTCGCGTAAAATAATTAGGATACTTGTCTGCCCAGATGGGGAGGATTATTATCTCAATATTAAGCAAGAAAGTCTTTCTATATGCTATGAAATCTATTCAATCTCACAAAAGCATTGAATGCTCTTAACTTTCAGAGGAAGTCGATGTATAAATATTGTATTCCAAATCATTTTGGAGCATTTCTATTGGTCCATTCATCATGAAATCGTGGCATTATGTAAAGAACAACTGCCAGGTTTACATTATGTCAAAAACATCTAATGCGTGTACAACCATACTTACCTGGTGGGGGCGATACCATGGTCACAGAGGTGGTTCGTCCACCTCAGCCGTTGCACTTTGGTTGTACTGACCCGAATATAAGGAGAATCTCGACTGCATCGTTTCTGCTCGTGGAGGACTGTGTCTGCGCTCTCCCCTGATTTTAGGGCAGTGGCTCACTGCCTCAATGGTTACAGTGCTGGGTTCTTAATCACATGGTTGTGGGTTCAATACTCAGAGCCTCAAGGCTGTCACTGCAGGCCCTGCTGTCTCGTTGTTGTAGTGTTGGTTCTGTAACCCGCTGTGAGTAAAACTACATGGCCCAGAAGAAGGTTCTGCAGGTTCTGGTTCACTGTATTACAGTGGTCATTAAGGATGTCAAAGCCCCAGTAATGCAAAGTCTCATACATGCATTCCTCCCTGTGTCTCTCTCTGTAGTGCACGGTGCAGGTGAAGTTGGAGCTGGGCCACCGTGCTCAGCTGCGGAAGAAGGCCACGTCCGAGGGCTTCACTCATGACTGGATGGTGTTTGTGCGAGGGCCGGAGAACAGCGACATCCAGCACTTTGTGGATAAAGTCATCTTCCGCCTGCACGACAGCTTTCCCAAGCCCAAGAGAGGTACAGCTTCTACTGCCAGCCACACTCACACACTCACAATCTTCATTTAAGCAGTATTGTGTGATACCAGTCCGGTACGGTGTGCCAGCTGGTGTCCTGTAGGCACCATTAGTAGACATGATCTTCAACTGCTGCTTTTTTGGAAAGTTATCCAGACAGAGTTCATCTGTGACATTACTTCAGTGAGAGAAACTAAACAGAGCTTTATTAGAACCGATAAGTCCGGCGACGTTACCAGTTAGCAGCCAAAACAAAAGCTAAAGCTGGTTCTAATGCTAACTCTCCATTCCACCTTAAATAGTGCTGCAGTTACAGCAGCACTATTTAAGCAAAGCGAAACTGCTGCCTTATTTAAGGTGGAAGGGAAAGTTCAGGGAAGAGGAAAACTATCCAGACAGAGTTCATATGTGACATTACTTCAGTGAGTGAACTAAACGGAGCTTTATTAGAATCAGTAAGTCCGGCGACGTTACCAAAAGCTAAAGCTGGTTCTAATGCTAACTCTCCATTCCACCTTAAATAGTGCTGCAGTTACAGTGCGTACATCTCAGCAGGAAAGCGAAACTGCTGCCTTATTTAAGGTGGAACTGAAAGTTGGGGGAAGAGGATAACTTACTAGCTTAGCGTTTGCGCAGAGCCCCGCTGTAAACGTTGTGACGGCAGGCGGCCGCAGAGCAGCAGGTAAAGAGTGAGTTTGATCAGATCTGTCAGAATCTGATCTGTCTGAACTTGTCGATCTTCCACGAAATGTTGGTCTATTTTCTGCCATTTTTCTCCACGCAAAACAAATTTTTTTTTACTCCACTATCTCCATTAGCTAATGTCCTCTCATCATCCTGTCTTTACTCCTGAATCACACCTAGTGAGAACCCAGCCTGTGGTGGAGATGCTCTGTTTTGCCACGCTCCTTTCTTTGGTTCTTAACCAGCTCTGATCCTGCCTGATTTCAAAACTGATAAATGACAAAGGTCAGTTTGCTTACAGGGTGATCATTCAGTTATTGTTAAACCGTCAATCTGACCATTACCAACATTAACCTGCACTGAATCAGGAGAGAGAAGCTGCTTAGCATTAGCTCAGTTAGCAGGATAATCGTCTGCTCTCCACAGAACAAACTCAGGCCTGTCTGACTGAACGACTCGAGCGACTGGTGACCAAAAGAACAG